>NC_050593.1:9574983-9612483 GCF_013368585.1 Megalops cyprinoides
TAGTGGTCAGCAGTGTGAAGTGGCACAGCTGTTCTTGCCATGAATTAAAGAAATCTCTTCAATGTCCCCCTTAAAACCTCCCCTGCGCAAGGTCATAATTTAGCTTCATCCTGTTCACTCCTTTCCCTTGATAGCTTTGCTCGTAATTTATTCTATTGTTTTAATTAAATGGATTGTCAGGGCTTAAGTGTCTCTGTTTTAAGGCAAAGGCAATTTTTTAAGGAGAAAAATGTTTTCTGAATCACAAAGCCACTGCCTGCATGCCACACACACATACACAAACACACACAGGCATGCACATACATACACACACAGTATACACATCTGTAACTCCTGTGTAGGTGTGGGGTGCTACCCTAATGGGAGCCTGATTCCATGCAAAGGGATCTAAACAGCCAGCAGCACTTTAGCCTATTGTGTGTGGGGCTCTTCTGGCTGTCAGCCCTAGGTCTTCACTTAGGTCCTGCAGGTGCACAGCTCACAGGTGACCACTGGATTAACGAGTACCACAGGACTGGATGAAAAATGGCCCACAGTTCCACTCAGACAGGGGGAAGTGTTGGAGAACCAAGGCACATGTTTCCTATTGATTTAGGCTCAGGCCTCACATGTAAAAATAAACGCATTCATAAATCATAACACTGACGGGCATTTCACCGCCCATGTTTAGCACCTCATCTGGAATCACGTGACTTACGGGGGCAGATCTCCTGTTCAGAGGTCTCATGTAGTGCTTTATTAAAGCCAATCAGTGGCAAATTGCCTGTTTAAATACTAGTGCTTATTTTGATTATTTTCACATAGTACTGCTGCTGTTACTACAACAAATACTGTTACCGGCACTGCAGCAACTGTCTGCGAATGCTAAGGCAACAACTTTCACTATGGCTATCACTCATGCTAACTATGGTCCTCATATTTTTAACATATTTTAAGAACAGACATGGATGCATTTAGTTACTGAATGTGGAGAAGAGAGTGTGTACACAAACAGAATCGGGAGTTGGGAGAACACGCACAACCACTGGATGTGGGGTTGAGTGTGCACAGTGACACAGTGCTTAATGAGAGGCATGGAGACTGTGCACACTGCCCCAGTGGCGTGCTGCTCTCCAGCATCCACATGCTGGACAGAAACCCCCTGTGTCTCCAGGGTTACGGTGCGGCAGGCCAGAGGGAGGAACAGCAGTCTCAGGTGTGTGTCCATAGTGGAGCATCCAGGTGCAAGAGCTCCATCAGCCCCGGAATCACTTAGGTCAGACTTCTCCACATGAGACAAACAGAGGTGGAGATTCATGTAGTCCACCCCCAGGGATTTGCTAGAGAAAGAGAGAGCGTTTCTCCTCCGGTCTCTCAGATACGCAGCTCATGGAAGCACTCTCGGCTGTTCCCCCTCACAGTGCGTGGACCCAACCTGTGGTCAGTGGATCTGCATGCCACACCCACGGCCAGTTGAGCCTACCCCGGGCTGTCTGGGCTGGCAGGGACTTGGTGGCCCCTCAGTAAGAGGCCAGCGGTGCGTTTCCATTGTAATGTGCAGTCACTGGTCTCCTTTTCTATCTCTGTTAGGATCCCTGCCAAGGCCTTTTCTTTGCTACTCCCGAGGGGTGTTACCGTGCCAACAGTTACCCTAGTTATTGGTGGATGCTTGCTATGGGGAGGGGTGAAGGTGATTCCCAGTGTGTTTTCTGCTGTCGCTGTGGAAACCTGTTATATATCCTAAATCTCATGCATTGCATGCCTCTCACAGTATAATTGTGACAGTGCTCCTATGAAGCTGGCAGAAAGAATAGCATTATGCGTAAATGCGTTTGCTCAGGGACTTTCCAGGTACCTGAGACAGGTGGGAGAGATGTGTCCCATTGTCTAACGGCAGGCAGGGGCTTTAACAAGCTACTGTCACTGAGGTATTACAGTGCGGTCAAACCTCAGCAGAGCCACAGAGAGTGAGGTCATATTCGGGATCAGAGCACAGAGGGGTGAGGGCAGAGGCAGATCAGAAGGGTTCAGTTCAGTAAGATTATTTTTCATACTGAAAAGGGAAAATCCTTTTAGGTGTGTTCAGTTCAAGCTGAACAGACTCTACAGTGACCAAAAGAGTGCTTCTAATGGCTGCCCCTGGTCTATATGGCTGGAGTAGAAGTGGACGGATCTGCCTCTAACTGCAAAGAGGCTCTCTGTGTAAACTCTCTGACTGTGCAGATTCTCTCTGACTGTGCAGATTCTCTGTGACTACACAGACCCTCTCTGACTGCACATACTCTCTCTGACTGCAGACTATTTCTGACTGCAAATACTGTCTTTGACTGTGCAGACTCTCTGACTGCACACTCTTTGACTGCACAGACTCTCTCTGACTGTGCAGACTCTCTGAGTTCACAGACTCTCTCTGACTGTGCAGACTCTCTGACTGCACATACTTTCTCCAGCCGCCGCTGACTTTGTCAAAAGTGCACTGCTGAAAATGAGTGAGGAGGGAGCCATCGGCATGCAGGGCCCAGCCGCCATCTCTGTAGCCTGGGGCAAAGCACGCCTGCTTATCAGCACTACTGTCATTGGTGGATTTGAGATGGATTTGAGAGTAGGATCGTCACAAAGGTTCAGTCTTCTTCACTTTCAAAGAAGTCATTCCTCAGAGGGCAGGAGCATCAACTGTTGATGTTAAAAGATGGATAATCATTTCAAGGGAAACAAATTTTTTGTTTTTGATAATAATCCTACAACCTTGGGTAGCATAGGTCAAATCAATAACTTTAGCTTTTAATAAACTTGGAGTCCACTGGGAATGTGGAGGAAGCGTTATTAGCTCAATTATATGTTAGGATCCAGTGCAGAGGACTGTTCGTTGTTAACAGCTTGTACCTTTGGACATATAAACCCCAGGTGACGGCCGTTCTCTGTATAGTTCACAGATAATATTGACAGTGTGCATTTGTCAGAATGATAATTCAACCTCTCCACCGCCGCCTCCCACTTTTTGGAAATACCAACACAGGAGAGCTTGTTGAACTTTTTAAATGTCAGCCCTGGCTCTGTGAGGAATGGATTTTTTTTTTCAAAGCTTTCTCTTCTCCTGATTCTTTGTATGGCTTAAAAAAGACGGCTAACGTTATCGATCCCCCCTCTGTCTGTCTGTCTGTCCTTCCATCGACCGGTGCGTGCTTTACGAGACACTGATGTGGGAAACGAGAGTGGGCATAAGGAGATGAACCTCGCTGCTGTTGCTGGGAACCTGAAGTTCCACCAGTAGAAAGCGCTGGAGGAGAGCAAAGTCTCTATGGCTGTCTTTTAAAGGAATGCCATTCTGGTGGACAGCCGCCAGCTCTTTATGACTAATCTGAAAGTCTCGTGCCAGTGTGACTATGTGTGTGTTTGTACATGTGTGTTCGTGTTAGGGGATGGGTATTTACTTAACAAAGCGACCCTCCCCATACATGATTAGATACTTATATAACGCTGTTGTTCAATTAGCTGTTATAGAACCGGGGTCACTCCACCAACTCCTAGCGGTTGCTTCTGTGCCAAATGCAGCCCGCTGCCAAATGAGTAATCCACAGCACTGGAAACACACGCATGGTGCTTCGGTATTGACTTGGAGTTCATTGTGTGCCGTGTGGATAAATGCAAGCCTGGACATTTGGGGGAATAAATGGAGGAACCAGGATGAACACAGCATGGAGAAATGATGAACCAAACTCGCCAGTCAACAGGATCCAGGCTCACTTTCGCACCCTCCATGAGGGTAGCAGGACCACTTTGCATATCAAATAACTGCTTTTACTTTAACTCATTATTATTTAGACGTTAATTGTTTAAATGTAAACAACCTTCATCTCTCCATGTTCGAAGGATATAACGTTTTTTTGTATTCCTTCACTGCTGCAGTTTTGGATTGGAGTTTAAAGTGTGTTTTCCAGGCTTTGAAACCCTGCTCTCTTTCTGGGAGCTTAATTTAGGCAGAGTGGAGATAAATAACATTTTTTTTTGCGTTTTGGTTTATTGCTCCAGAATTTCCTCCTTTTAATTAAAGATCTTCAAGGTTCCAAATGTTCCCATGACAAGTTCCTTTCTGTAATTAACCGAGAAGGAAACAATGTTCAAAGAGACATTTAATCTCAATCCAGAGATCATTATCACTTTCAGATGCACAGTGGGGGTGTTTTTCGAAAGCAGGCAGATTTTCTTGTTAGGATTGTCTTTCATGTGGACGGCAAGCTCCGGTGTACAGTGAAATGACTGAGTCGGACTGGACCACACTCCTGCGGGTATTTCCAGTTTCTGGGGATGCCACTCGGACTGAATTGTCCCCCCGATTTCCACGCATGATGCTTTTTTTTAATTCATAACTCCTACATGTACAGAGGAATGCATTTAGGCATAATCTCCTTTCTTTCGGTTGGTCACAGTGTTTTAACATCGTCTGCTGCTGCTTCTGGCAAACGAGTGGGCATCATGTCTGCTGCTAGCGCTACACTGGCGCTACCGCTGGCAACATTATTGCGCATTATTACTGTGACTAAGTGAGCCTTAAGAAAGCCAGTGAGATGAGAGGAGAGACAGGGGGCACACGGTGCCACCAGGACTGCCCTGACTGGTGATGGGGAGAGATTTAAATGAAACCTGGTGTCCAGGATCTCTGTCAGAGATCCAAAATGTACATATCCAAAACATACAATGCAGAGCCTGTGGTCAAAGCCTATAGGAAATGTTGAAGCCTGTGGTCAAAGGCTACAGGAAGTGCTGAGGTCTGTGGTCAAACACAACAGGAGATACTGAGGCCTGTGTTCAAAGCCTATAGGGGATGTTCATAACCTGTAGTCAGCTGCTACATGGACATGGCTGCATGGGACATGGCAACTGTTTGCTGGTCTAACTGGAATAAGCACACTGTGTCACTGTCATATGTGAAGCAGCAAAAGGAAATACCAAATACAGAAACAGCCTGAGCCTGTTTGTGCTGCAGATAATTAAAGCGTACTCTCTATGTATAGGTACACCATGACATGAAATGGCTGGAGGGAAAATGAAATGGAGAGGAATGGTGACATTTCAGTCTAACCCCAAACAAGCTATTAAAAGAGAACGAGCAAGTAGAGAACAATGGTTCTCGCATCTGGGATCCTCAGAGTATTCATCTCCCCCGATGCATTAGCGCAGGGCTCCAGTGAAGCTCTGCAGTGACCCCTTGTGGCACAGAGAGGTACTTCTTTGAATGAACACTCTTAAATCCTCAGCCATCAATATGATTATTTGCAAGAACTAATCCACACTCCACAATACAGACAGTAATTCTATTGAGTCTTAATATGACTGATCCGATACAGGAGTATACAGGAGTTTCATTCCTTCATGAACTATGAATGACTTTCCATCAAACTTTGTAGTGTCATCAGTGTGGATATTTCATTTTTCTGTGTTCATTTCTCCATGCATTATGGCCTATTTGCAGTATGAGGTAGATTATATTTACAGTGTGGGAACAAGACTTAAGACTTAGCAGATGTTCTTATGCATCTGTCTGTTCTTCCCAGCATATAACAGAATAGACATCAGGATTGTAACATTAAGATTTCAATAGTTGTGCTTATGGCATGCCTGTGCTGAGTGCATAAATGGCCCCTCCCCCCTCTCTCAGAGCTATTGAATCATAATGCATTGTATTGTGACATCAGTTCCCAGTGCTGTCATGAGATGATTAATTGTGGTCCACCAGATCCCTGGGCATGACTGCTGTGTGTCTGTAAATTTGCCAGATGTCAGGTCCTGACCCACCTCCTCTCTCCAAGATAAAGACACACCCATTTAGAATGTCCTCTTGTGCAAGGCCTGTATCCCTCCAATATTCAGTATTCAGCACAGACCCTTAATTCCCCATGCATCGTCTGGCCCCATGTATTTATAAATGCATGCACTCTGGAAAAATGGTTTGGTGCATTTCTGTTGGCTACTTTAAAGATGGTTTTGATAGAAATGTACTTTTTTGTCTAGCCATATAAATGTCCTGGTTGTCATTGTCAAAAACTTAATAACTTCCTCATGATTGAATATGACATTTAAGCAACAGTAAAATGATTACTTTAAATGATGACAGAAAGAAATGACATTGCCAACAGCAGAAGGCCCACTTAAATGCCTTGTCTGCCTGAATGACCCCACTTCCAGTGGAACCTCAATTGTAAAACCTGCACCTCTGCACATTATACAGGCAGGGTCATATTTGGAATGACTGAACGCCCTTGATTTCTAGTGCTGTCGACTGATAGTGCTAATGATGCCATCCGAAGTGTCCTGTGTAATGGCAGAGCGTTTTTCGGCCAGGGTCCTCTGACATCACGGCTGCCAGCACACTCACAGACATCCCTCTCTCCAGCTTCTCCCAGGGGCCCAAAAGCCTGTGACTGGTCAAGAGGGGTGTCTGTCATGCCAGCATGGCCAGTCCACACATTGATCCTGAACACTCTCTTTCTGATCCTCACTGATCATGTCAACTGGCTCGTGAGTGTGTTTATTCTAGAAGACTGAACTGGCACCTCAAGGTCATGGGTTCAAATCCTGCCAAAGGGCACTGCTCTATCTTTGATATGTATGCTCTGTATTTACTGCAAAATAGTATGGTGGAGCAGTAGAAGCAGCCTTACCTAAGCCAGAACCTGGCTCTGATGTGCGCCCCTGCTCCACACTGGCTTCTCCTGTGGCTCCTGCAGGCTGACAGTGCAAGGAATGTCAAAGATCCTCCAGCTGGTGACTGCTCAGAGCAGAGAGGAGCCCTGCTCACTCCGTCCAGCCTGAGTGCACCACGTGGGCCCCAGTGTGCCTCCTCCAACATGAACCCTCCCATCAGAACGCTCATCATTTTAACACATCATAATTATACATGTGTGCGGAGCTCAGGGTTTGGGCTTCACTGGGTGCAGTGCTGTGCTGTGCTGTGATGAAAGAGCTGTCCATGGTTCTGAAGTCAGGAGAGTGCTCCATTGTGAAGGACTGTCCGTGGTGCTGATTCATGCCAAACTCACAGTGAGGATGTTATAATCAACATGCTATTGATGTGATATTTGTGGTATTGTCTTTATGAACGCAGTTCTTCTGAAGGGATTTTCAGTGTCGCACCTTATAGTGTATTAAACTACTGTATGACCTTCAGGTCAAGAGGCCCCTGCCCTCACCTCTAGCAGCAGGAAGTGGTAGTAGTCGTAGTCGGTTTGGAAGGACTCAGTGGAAGTTTGAAAAACCATCATACTTTTGTAAGATTAAGTGTGAGATTGCATTAGTATGTCACTAATCCCCCGATAAGGGTTTCCTGCACATCCCAAGATGCTGCTCTCATTATCGGGTTGGTGATATGGGATTATCTGTGATCGGCTGTGCTCCTAATGCGGGGGGAACATGTGCTGAAAGCGTTATCAGGGCGTGATGTGGGTCAGGCCTTTGCAGAAGGTGACTGAGCCTGGCAGAAAGGTGCACAGCACTGAACGTCCCCTGGATGTGGAGTAGTGCTAAGATAGTTACAGTCTGCCATTGCCCCATGGGATGCTTGCACATGGTCAGAGCCCAGTGTGAGATCGCAGAATCAGACACTCCTTGATCAGTGAGAGGGTGAAACCGACAGGGAGCAGTGAGGGTTGGAAATGAACAGGCTTCCCTTGTCTCTCCCACAGGTGGCCCTGTTAACCTCACCTGCCGGGCGTTCTTCGGGTACAGCGGAGACGTCAGCCCGCTCATCTACTGGATGAAGGGGGAGAAGTTCATCGAGGATCTGGATGAGAGCCGGGTCCAGGAGAGTGACATCAAGTAAGACAGGCCCTCACTAGGGTGCAGTAAGACAGACCCTCACCGAGGTGTTGGATTTTCCAGGGAAAACACATTGCAGTAGCAAAGTCTCCCACTCATTAAATTATCTGTAGTGCTACAAGAGCAGTTGTTGTTTCACTATAAGAATTACTAACAGAATAGAATTTCTAACAGTTTTTGAGTTTGCGATTACCTAATGTACATATTTATTGATGCTGCAATTTCTCACCTGGATTTAGAAGCCACAGCCCAGTGTCACTGTGTACTTCCCCCTCCCCAGGGCAGTACCACTGCCTGACTGTTAAGTGCCTCAGTATTTAAAAAGCTCAATTCATTCTGAATGGCAGGGCGCAGTTTCATGAGTGAATAATGTCCAAGGTTATTCTTTACTACATGACCTTGTCAGGCACTGAAATAAGGGACGTTATTCCACAAAGGCATTTAAAATGCTATAGCTAAATACATATGTGACGAGTGTGTGAGTGCGTATGTGTACATGTATGTCTCTGAATGCATATGCTATGAATTTGCCTTCCCCTTCACACTTTATTTTCTTTGAAGAATATGAGTGACCCTGACACATATTTAATCTCAGTTACCGTGAGTATTTCACAGCGTTTTAACAGGAGTCTAAAATATTACTTTGCTGCCGCCTCGCTTGCAAGTCAAGGAATTCCTCTCCTGTCACCAGTAGGGATATTTCTTTAATAATAAATACATATTTCATACAGATGATCAATAATGCATTCCATCATACATTCTTTATCATGGCGCATTGCGATCGCATATAGTACGTGGTGTGCTGAAGGTCCTCTTAGGAACAAAGGCCGGCTTGGCTTTATTGTGGGAGTCAGATCCAGCAGGCGGTGACTGGGTGCAGATCGCTTAAACAGGGTGAGCAGAGAGGCTGAAGGCACAATGTGGGAAAAATCAAGAGAAGCAAATTGTACTTTCCTCTCCAATGCATCTACAGTGTGTCGGATGGTATTGGACCCTCTCCAGTGGGGCTACGGTGTTTTCGATTGGGTGAGATCGGTGTCATTGTTCAGGTACTACTGTCTGCCACTGAAGAGTCTGTTGTGCCGGTCCACGCTATTAGGGAGTTGTGTTGCGCAGATACTGTGTAGATTCAGTGATTTTTACGTTTTGTGGATCGTCTGACGCAGCGGGCACACTGAATGAGATGACCTGTCCAGGTGTTTTAAAGATCTGTGAATCTGCGCAGAGCCTTCAGAGCCCTTAAACAGGACCCGAGCTTCTTTTAGCCTGTGCAGAGATGCAGAGTGCAGCTGGCTGCTCACCTGTACACAGGAGAGAGTCTGTGTTCCTGAAGTTTTCTGAGAGCATGTCTCGAATGAAGAGATGGAGTTCCTTTTCTCTGAACTCACAGACTGTCTTTTAAAGGGCCATTCACACCCTCTCAAGCAGCAGCGGAGCGGAGCCAGGAGCCATGACGGCTGTGATCCTGTAAAGGCACGGCTCTGTTCTGTGTCACGGCGCGTCTCGCTCAGAGTCTCCAGGCTCCTCGCTCTCTGCTGGCACACCGGGCAGGCCGAGCCTGTGATTGCTATTTAATCACAGAGCGCACATCACTCTTATATGACTCATTTAATTTGCGTCTGAGACAGTCTCGATCTAATGATGCATTCATTTCATCCGGATTCTTTTGTGATCCCCACACCGCCCCCCCCCCCCCCCCCCCCCCAGCCCTGGCCTGCCTCCCACGCGCCCTGCGCTCAGCAGATAAATGCTCGAACACAGGTTAACCCTGGCAGGGGCACAGTGAGCAGGCAGGAGAGAGGATGAGTCATACCGCGCTGTGGTAGGTAAAGCATCAGATTTATCTGTGCTTGGCTAAGGCTAGCTGTATAGGGGACAATGGGGAATCAGAGAGAGAGAGCGAAAGAGAGTGAGAAAAAGAAAGAGAAAGCTATGGAGCTGCAGACAGTAAGGAAACTGCAGTTTCAAAGAGAAACAGAGAAATGTATAGAGCTGCAGACACTAAGGGGTCAGAGCAGTTACACAGATAGAGAGGAACGTATGGAGCTGCAGATAGCAAGGAATCAGAGCAACTATGCAGAGAGAAAGAGGAACATATGGAGCTGGTTGAATGGTTACAGACAGATGGGAGAGCCAAGCTGCAGGTCTTGGTGGAGGGTAGAGCCCCCATGCCCAGTCTCCTCTCCCTTTCCTTTCCTGATCCAGTCATCTCCATGCTATTCCAGCAATCAGAGACAGAGAAAAGGATTGTTGCCTCTCTACAGCTATAAGTGTGTTTGTGGTGTGTGTGTGTGTGTGTGTGTGTGCCTGTGTGTGGGAAGACCATTATACCCGCACACTTTTCCTGCCCACCAGCCCTCTTCATGTCCACCTTTTTAACAACCTCTGTCCCTCTGTGATGACATCATATTTAGCTACCAGTAAGCAGAGAAGCCCACACACAGCTCCTCTCTGTGGGGTTAATTACACACGCATCCCGCCAAGTTTCTCTGACCAAAGATCTATTACAAGTGCTTAATTGTATCGATTCACAGGAAGTCATTCTGCAAAAAGCAAAGGCCATAAATTCTCATTTCTGTGGAGAGGACAGGCGTATTGTTAGTGCATGGGTCAGAGATAGTGATACAGTATGCAGTAAAGAGAAGTGAATTCATTAGCAAACAGACCTCTCTCAGTGAAAGTGAATGGGTTGGTGTACCGATTTTATGCAGAGGTATGTATGACTGTGCATACAATTCTGCATGCGTGTGTGCGTGTTTTCGTAACCATTGTATGTTTATATGTGTACTTGGGGTATATGTGTGGTTGTGTGTGTGTGTGTGTTTGTGTGTGTGTGTGTGAGAGAGAGAGATAATTCTCCTCTGCACTGGACTCACATGTTCCATATCTTTGAATAAAGTTTTGTCTCACCTTATCAATTACTGTCCATGTCGCTTCCATTGGAAACAGTGGGTTGTCTGTGGTGAGCAGAGATGTTCGAATTTGGCTGTGAGCTTGAATCTGCGGTAGGATTTTTGAACTTAAACATAGAAAGTTTGTTGCTGTGGTCATGTTTGAGTGTCAGATTTTCTTTGGTTCAAAAAACACATTTACCAACAGAGATAACAATACCAAGAATGAGAGGGCATTCATGTCATTTCCTGTTACAGCTTTAACTTAAAGCTAAAGCAACATAGGCAAATTTCCTGGACCTTATGCGTGACCATCAAACCAGTCATGGCTTGGAGGCACTTCTGGAACACTTGGCAGCCAATACTGACTGTCACACAAAGGGGATAGGACATGAAGGCTGAAGTAACATAAGTTAGGCTCACAGCCACAATCTTTTATGACTACTTTAACAACACTTTCAAATTTCTTATTGCAGTTGTAGTCCTAAATTTTTCATGTTTAATGCAACCTGTTTTCTTTAACCTGCATGTTTTCTCAAACCAGTATTTCATTGCTGCTGTTGAAACTGGCAATCACTCTGCTTTTATGATGGGGTGAGTTCAATGAGGGAACCCCGCCAATGTCGAGAGGCAAGCCATAAACCCCACTACCAGTGCAATCAGCTTGATTCAGTGTGTATGGGAACATCAAAGAGGAGGCCGGTCCCTGCAGAGCTGTCAGTCATCACCTTGGAAACCAGTGCATGCTCCCTTTTGGCTGCTGTGTGCTTTCCACGGGTGTTATGGGTCTCCTCAGTGATTAGTATGTTGGCGTATCTCCACTGTGTGGTTCAGGTCCACCATCAGCTGAGTGTGGAAATTAAGGCTGGATTGATTGAGGGGTTCTGGGGTGATTGTAGCATCTGTTTCACCTTCTGATCCCAGCATATCCTCACTTCCAGGGCACATCCAGGCGGTTTCACACTTGTTTCACGGACTTATTGCAAGATGGTAACAGCCGACAGCAGCAGCACAGGAACATGTTTAAGGCAGCTCTGACCTTCAATGACTGGAGGGGACTCCAGCGTAGGGTTTCCACACGTGCTGTAATGGTCATGGAGAGACATGGCAAGGCTCAGTCTGGTCTTTAAAAAGCCATCAGCGGAGCTCTGTCCTGGAACGCTCGTGAGCCTTGCTGGATGGTAATGGAGAGGAATGGCACTAAAGAGTGTAATGGTGGAGGACTGGGGGAACTGGACCCCTGGGGTCTCTATCATGTAACCGTAATTCCCCCTGTAGGAGCAGGATGATCCCAGCACCGCTGCTGAGTGCAGCTACAGGTTATAGAAGGCACATGGCAGCACCAGTGGCACTGACACGCCATGGTGTTTGATGAAGACGAAGCACCTACTAATGGCCACATCTCCCAAGTCTCATCAGTCTCCTTCCTCTCCTCCACTGACCTTCAGATCCCCCCTAAGGACTGTCAGAGCACACCCCCCACACATCTGCATGGCCAGCCGTGGATTACAGATGAAGCAAAGAGTTAAGGGTGGAGCCCTTTCATCTGTCAATCAATCACATTTCCTTTAATAAAGTGCCCTTGCCTGAGGGATTGCCCTGAGGCAACTCACCAGGCTCATTACAGAGCAGCAGGCCACAGCAATGGTAAATGACAGGCTTTGCATATTTAGTACGTTTGGGCGAATTGTGAGGAATTTTCTCATTTCCCGTGTCTCTCCAGCGAGCCCGTCTCCAGCTGCTCTCAGTGTCTGTTCACGCACTGGAGGCGGCTCCGACCACGTGTTAGACGTCCACGTGGAGCCCGCCCTGCCAGAAGAACCCAGCTTTTTCAGCATGAGGCGGTCCTGCCACCCCTAGGGGGGCGTTGTGCTGGTGTGTGTTCTGGCTGGAGCGGGGGAGCCGGGCGCAGCGGTGTGTTCCCAGCCCCCGCGGGCAGGCAGGCAGGGGGGGCTGTGTGATGTCTCTCCAGCAGAGAATGAGGAGATGCTGAAGCAGGCCCCTCTGTGCAGAGTTGCCTGGAAACAGCCCAGCTCCTGTCTGCGTTGTGTCTCCTGGTCCTCTCCAGGAACCCATCGAGCGTGTTCCTGCTGCGAGGAACAGCGGGCTTCATGTCTGAACAAAGTTTCTGTTTTCTCCTATTTGTTGTTGTTGTTTTCTTTTTTATGGCAAATCCTGAAAGAATCTGGGGGCAGCCGGATTACTGGATTTGTGGTATAATTGTTTGTAATTGTTTTCCCCTGTTTTATGGCACTGGCTACTGCCAGCAGATCCACTCCAGAGAACCCAACCTTATTACTGCCAGCAGATCTAGTCTACAGAACCCCACCTTATTACTGCCAGCAGATCTAGTCTACAGAACCCCACCTTATTACTGCCAGTAGATCCAGTCTACAGAACCCCACCTTATGGGCTAAACTGCCTCAACCTCTCTATTTTATGGCCCTGTTACTGGGATAATCTGTCCAGCCTCCTCAGTTTATAGACAGAAAGCATGAAAGCACTATAGACAGAAAGCACTTTAATGGCAATTACTCCCATACCCATGACCCCTGATAAAAGGCTGTGATTTACAGGAAATAAACACCTCGAATTCTTTAAAGGAGAAAAAAGCACAGTAAAAACGCAATGGCTTTCGCTGACAGGCTGGGAGTTGTACTCTTAACGAGTCACAACGGTGGCAATATTGGTAAAAAAAAAAGAGACTGTTATCCTTCCATCTGTTTCATCTCTTTCACATGGGCTCAGCAGGAGACATTCGTTTACTTCATAAAATATTGTTTTCTACCATCTTTGTTTCCATGGCAGCAGCTATAAAAAGATTCTTCATTTTTCCTTCATTATTTGGTTTTCTTCTGTGCTGTGTGAAAAACAGTCCTGTATTGATTTTTAAAGTATCAGGTATTACCAAAGCCATTAACGAGCAGTGGCTTAAATAAACAACATAACATTAAGGTTAAAGGTTAAGTTGTGTCTTTGCCAGTCTGTGTTCTTTTATTACAACCAGTTCACCACAATGCCCAGATCCAATGAAATGACCGCCCACTTGCTCTGCCTGCTCCACCCCTTTTGGGAATTGGTGTCACCAGGAACTTGCTAATGTGGACAAATGGTCAGCGATGGGAGGAGACAATTGGTGAGTGTTTGCTTTTCCCTTCCAGAATCATCCGGGAGCACCTGGGGGAACAGGAAGTGTCAATCTCCCTTACAATTGACTCAGTGGAAGAGGGGGACCTGGGTAATTACTCTTGCTATGTGGAGAATGGCAATGGAAGACGCCAGGCCAGCATTCAGCTCATCAAGCGGGGTAAGAGCCAGGTTACACACACTATACAATCACATTTCATACAGCGCAGAAGGGGCTGGGGCCAAGTTACACATACTATACGATAACATTTTATGCAGCTCAAAGCTGAGAGAGTTCAAGTTGCAGTCATTCTGTACAGCATAGGTAACAGATACTCTGTACAGCACAGTGCAAGGTACTAGCCAGGTTACTTGTTTTGTAAATTAAATTTTGTTTTATTTGGTAAATATTATATTCATTAAATGTGTAACCTTGAAAAGAGTTCACGTTGGAGGTGATCACTGTCTCAGCAAAGATATCCAATGAATTTCACCCTTTGGTTTCAAAATATGATTGCAAATGAATAATCTATGGGGACTGAGCTGGTTCCAGCCATATGTCCTACAAGTTGCTCTTTCTTAGAGCTGAACTTAATCAATATACTGTTCTTCCTAGATGAATCCCTTACAAATCAATACAGAGTTGATACTGGGTGCATTTTTTTCTTTGTATGTATCTTTGTTATTAAACAAACTTGCAAAGGTTCCATGTGCCCAGATGTCCATTCCCACTGACAAGAGCATCATCTAATGAATTTTGCTTGGTTTCCCGTTTGTTGTACAAGTTACTGTGATAGGAACATGCTTCTAGACACACACACACACACACACACACAAGCACAAACATGTACGCACACAGTTTTCATCTCTGAGGTAGCGCAGCACATCAAAGGGAGTAAGAAGGAGGACGTTAATCTATGCAGGTATTTGAGTTCCTGTTTTGTCTGTCAGGGCGTATGGAACCATGCCTCATAGCTTCATGTGTCCCTCTGGGCTTTGTGTGGACTGAGAGGGACCGGCTCATTTTCACAACAAGAGCTTCTGATGGCAGTGAAGCTGCTTCAGTTGCGAGTGTTCAGTATCCCAGCCGTGTGGCGAAAGTCAAACCGCAGGACTGCAGCCAGTCCACAGCCTCCTTCAGACAGGCCCCAAAGCCTGGCCTGGCCTGTCAGCAGTTCAGCACAGTACATGAGGGATTGTTCTGTTTGCAACTCCCACATGTTTGCCGTGAGAAACGGCACATTTGTTTGAGTGAGCACACATGCCAACATCCCACAGGACATGCGGACTTACATGTATTTAAACACACTAGAGTGCACAGAAACACGCTTGTGGCGTGTTAGCTGGCACTGGCATTTGCTGTGAGCTTGTTTTTGGCTGCAGGCTCCATCAGTCGCACCATTGGGCTGGGGGCCCACATCTGTGCAGCGCTCCGGGTGAAAGCTGCTACTCCCCTCCGTGATTGGATGAAAAGATGATGCTCTCTCAGTCCAGATGGTCAAACTGCTCTGTGTGTTTAGACATCCTGGAGGCCAGCTTGCTATGGGCTGGTTCAGTCTCAGACAGAGACTATTTCCAAAGAGAGGTGGGGTGGCTCACCAGAAAACTCAGCAGACACCATCTGAGGTGGAGGGAGGAGGGGCCTTATTGAACCAATTAGAGGGAGGATGACTAGATTTACAGATTCAATGAGTCTGATTGGATATATAGCATTACCGCCACCGCAGAACCTCCTGCTCTTTGGAATTTGAACTGTGATGGCCACAGTGAGTCAGGAACCAGTTTAACCTCTCAGGTGAAAGGCCACTCCTCCTACAGCTCAGTGACCTCATCAGTGGGTCAGTGGTCTCCTGTGTTGTCCTAAGGGAGCGCTGCCCCCTACTGGACCACCACCACTCCTAGCTACAGCCTGGTTTACCAGGAGGTCATCCATCTGAGTGCGTACAGAAGCACACACCAGTGCCCATTACAGATGGTTGCTGTGAGCAGTGGTGGAGAGGACCCAAAATGCCCTCAGCCCTTACTGTACCCTGTGACCTGTGAGTGCGTATCTAGCTGAGTTCTGGCCACATCTGCAGCTGGGCTAAATATGACACACCCCTGAGCAGCTGTCAGGGCCAATCAGAGGACAGCCCTGCAACAGGACTCAGATGGCCTCCCAGTGCCACAGATCTGTGCCCTGATGACACCTTATCATGAGTCCTTATCATCTCCATGGGGGCAGCCACCTACCTGTGGCCTGTTGCATGTGCATTATTCGTTTATTTACTGAGGACACTTATTGGATAAGGAAGTCTGATTCCAGTTCAACACCTGCTACCTTTGGTATTTTATTTTATGTGTAGTATTGTGATGTATTTTGATTCTGTGTTTTAGGGACTGTTGTATCGTAGTATACTTAGCCTCTGTCAGATTGTACAAGTTAACTTATGGTAGGGCTTGAATAGTGTTAAGATCATATTCACTGTTAGCCTGGTCTGACACTGTTGCTCATTTAAATTTGAATGGATACACTTCTGTGTTCTATTCTGATGGAAGTCTCTCTCGATAAAAGGGTCTGCTAAATGAATGTAATGTAATGTACTGTAATGTAATGTCATATATCCCACAAACGTTGCTAGAGCCAGTCACTTTATCTGCCATTTGACATGCACTTTCTTTCACTCCCTCCAGGGGATAGTGTCAAGCAGTAACGTGCCCACTACAAATAAAGAAACTCCTATAGATACCCATATATATTCACTCCTTGGACATAGTGGAGGAGATAGGCTCTATGATTTGAATCATCACAGCATTTTCCTTTGAGAGGCAAGCCTTTTTATTGGTTCAAATAAGTCAGTGATCAACAGTGATCAACAGCAAGCCTATATGGGCCGTGGAAAAGCCCACAGAGAACTCACTAGCAGTCAGCTTCACAGGTAAAGTCTCCAATCTGGATGACGTTATTGACTCCACCTCCAGGCTGTGTATGTTATTGGGTTATGGGTTGAAACCTGCCCCATCGCCTAATGCAGAAAATAGAACAGAGCTCCAGCTCTACGGTTTTGCTTTTCTGTATGCTGTACAACACAAAGCCGCATGCCTACACCATGCACCAGCTGATTCCATTTTCCAGTTTAAATCAAAAACTTTCTTCGTCCTTGATCATGTGAAAAGTGGTGACTTTAAACTGCACTTAGTGACTGCACTCCATGGGTACAGCATGTAAACTCAGTCCACAGTATGTACACTGAGTGAATTTGAAGCTAAATGCGTTTCAGCTCTAACCTAGCCATAGCTACACCTCTGTCTGTGTTCATGTAGTCCCACTTCCCTCATTCACCACTAGGGAAGTGAATCCAAACTCCACACATGCTGTGTGCTATGCCCTTTCCTTTGTTGGTATTACAGTATGCAGTATAGGGGAGTTTTGCCTTTGGTTTGGAGAAGTAGCATACTTTTGAGTAGAAATCAATCTCTTCTCTGTCCATAACAGGAGGTAGATAGTTAGCTCGCTCCCATGAATTTGTACCTGCTCACAGAATACAAGTAATTTCCATTGTGCTATAGACAACAGCTAGTGTGTGCAATTTATTGGAAATTAATTTTGGTTATTCATTTTAATGATTTTTTTTGAAATTCCACACATATCACTGTGATACAGTGCTAGTGCTAATTTGTCATCACCCTCCTAGAATTAGCACCTACCATTGCTGATACCTGCATTTACCTGGTTTCCATGCCCACACAGTTAGAGACGGAGGCATTTGCTGTTGCAAGGCAACAGTCCAGTATGGACTGAATCCTTGTTAGCCCTTTCCAGTGCCAAAGTCGGGCCCAAGCAGCATGGCGTTTTTGATGATTCGGCCATAGTCTGTGAAACACAGGGCTGTGACTGTCACAACACATTAGCCAGCTCTGACATGGCTATCTCACCGAGCCGCAGGTCCAGTCTGTATGGACTCCACTCATTACATCCTTCCAGCTCTCCCCAACACCTCAGCTGGGTTTGTCCTGGAGCTCCGGCCGGCTGTTTCTGTTGGGCTCCGTTTCGTCTTCAACCACGGGCCCCCTGTCGGTGTCTGTGTTTGCGAACATTGTAGTGTATCGTGACGAGTGCAGAAGCAATTTGGGAAGGTTTAAGAAGCAAGGTTTTCTCAGTTCACCAACCCCCCCTCCTCCAAGTAAAAAAGAAGTAGTTGTCAGTTGTGCATATATTTGCATAAGTAAGTCATTTCTCTTTTTAAACTCGTAGCTTTGGAGAGGGCTTTGATGGCAGCCCAGTTGCATTTCATTTAGAATATGAAAGGCTTTACTTTGAGCAGCCTAGCTTGGAGTAAACTTTGGAAGGTCCACCGGCCCCTTGAATTGAGACATGTGAAAAGGCGTCTCTCGCAGCACTCGGGCTCCCGAAAGCAGCCCCTACCGGCCGCCATTCTGATGTTTATTTCATGGGGGAGCCATGTAATATTCATGTCCGCTGCAGAAACGGGAGCCGCGCTGCAGCTTCGTAAACAGCCGCACATTTGTTTGTGTTGCTTTTTTTTGCTTTCACGTTTCAGTGCTTGGGAGAGATCCAGCACATCCACAACCAAATTGCATTTGAGCCCTTTTCATTTTTTAGGGAGGCCGAAAGGGAGCGACATGGAGCCAACCTCATAACATACTCGCTGTGGAGCTTTTTGCCAATGGAGAGACAGAAGGGGCCAAGACAGACAGGAAATAGACACACAGAAGCACCCACTGCATTGTGGGTTTGTTCTAAGTAAATAAAATAGAATAAATGGTTAAGGTACAGGAAAACCTTATCCTCTCACCCACACGTTTCAGAGTGGCCGTCACTCAAACAGGCAGTAGACATGGCATGCAGATTTATGGATAGGAGCCAAGTCTTGTGAGTGGCATTCTGAGTGGGAAAGTCCCAAAGCATTGCAGGATTTGTAGTCCTGCTATCTTATGGAACCAGGTAATAGTTATGTTGCTGCTTCACTGCAAGAGTCAGGTTTACATGTCTTTCCACTGTGCCTCTGCTCTGTCTGCAGTCCCTGTCCTGTAGCATGATGATCCAGACTATTACATTAAACAGTATGTGTCATTTTACCCTTTTGGATGCTGTACTTGTTGGTGTGTAACTATCAGTAGAATGTGGGCCAAACACACACACTGTGGTGTTGCAGTAAAGTACACGCAAGACAGGGGTGCTTGGTGGCGCAGGTTTGGACATTATTCGGTTATTTGCTCAAAGCATGTCCTCAGCTCTCCTGAGTAGGGCAGAAGCAGACCGAGGTTTGCAGAGCAGCAGTAGAGATTTTTAGCCTAAAGAAATGGCAGTGTGCCACGACACTGTAACAGCAAGCAGAAGGGGCTAGCAGTGGTGTTAATGCTGGTTAGGGAGCTGCCAGTTTACCTACTGCTGTGGTGGAGAGCACGGGTCTGCGAGTGTTGAGAGAATTATATCCGTCCGATGTGGACCTGCATTTTCTGATCAGTGCTACACTCATTTCTCATATCAGAAACAGGCAGATCCATTTTTCCTGAAGGTGGAAGCAGAAAAGCACAAGCCCAGCAGTCTGTATAAATAGGACAGCTAATTAGAGGAAATGAGGCAGGCTCATCCAGGCTACAAAGCTGCTTTGAAGACGTGTTGCTTTCATATTTGTACCTGTTACTTGTTATTTCTGGTCAGATCATTTGTTTATTTAGTTGTTTATTCGTCCATCCATTTGATTACAGGCATCACAGAAACCACTCATATTACCAGCCCAGTACTGGGCTCTTAGTGAATGTGTAACTATGCCACTGTGTGTGTGTGTGTGTGTGTGTGTAAAACCTTGCTATAACTATGTAACCTTGTTATACACTCCAAACCTCTCCATGAATAGTACCAACTCTAAATGATGTAACTGGCTAAATTATATTTTACCCTGTGACATAACTAATATGAATACAATTTTAATTTTTTATTAATTTTACCCTCAATATGCCTGTGGCTTGTTTCTTAAAGGGTTCACACAGAGTAGGTTACCTTACACTGGTGACTTAACTTGTTTATCCAGTTTAAACTTTAAATATGTTCCAGTTTTCTTTGAGAGTCAGTGCGGGAAAGGGAAAGTGTGTAGCTAGATGCACCCACCACACAGTGAGTCCACAGCCTCTCTAAGGTCTGACTGAATAATGCAGGGGCAGTCCAACCGTATGTTTATTGTCTCCCTGTCCCCCATCTCCAGGACTAAATAAATAATATTAAAATAAATAATAAATAATAGCAGCAAAGTCATATAGGCACATAGTATGTCATATATGCACACAGTGTGTTCCTGCATGCATGTCACCCACGTGCAGTATCATGGCCAGTGGAGCAGCATGCTTCATTTCTGTGTTTTTTGTCAGGTCCACCTTGCAAAAGAGGCAGTTTCATTGAGGTTTTCCTTGATAAATAAAAATGGATGACTAAATAGTGATAAATAAAGGCTAAATAAAAAAATAAAATGGCTCTCCCTCTCCCAGGACAGGGGTGCTGTCCGTCCAGAGGAGCAGGAGTTCTTTTGATTTACTGAAAGGGCATTCATTTTTCCACAATTGAATTTTATGTTCAAGGTGATAACAGTTTTCCCTGTTTGCTGTGGAAAACGGAAGTGGCGGCTGGGCCGTGTAAATTACAGAGCAGCGAGAGAATGTTCGCTTGCGGAGGCTCCTACTGGTTCTGAATTTAACCTCAGATGGAAGAATAGCATTTCTTTTATTTGATCAAAGAACAGCAGGAACCACCAAAGCCCCACAAAGGTCCTGGAAGGCCCCAGAGTGTACGGGGCTCTCGGCCATTTTATTCACCTCGTAACTGAAAGATTGAATCAATACTGCTCCCCTCCCCAGTTCCCAGAGTATTAGTGGTTTAAGGAGAGTGGGAGTGCTCTGGGTCTCTGCCCACCAGTGCTGACCTCAGCAGCCTTGATGAAGTGGAAGACAACATGATTCAGGATTTGCAATCTATCACACAAGGCCACATAATATTTGTTTGTTTGTCTAAGCACTGGACTGGTCCTGTTTCAGGCCAATCAGGACATTCTGACCTAAGCAGTGAACAGGAAGATGTGTGTTCTCTCAATCGCGGGAACGTACATAACATAAAACACAAAACTCAGGAGCTCCATCCCAGAATGCACTGGGCATCCCGCCCGTGGAATCCCGCTACATTTGTTTGATCACTCCAATGCGGTGCTCCCCAGCAATGAATCTGATCTATCACGCCGCTCGCCCCCGGAGGCGCGCGGCGTGTTCCATGAGCGCGCCGACGTGTTCCAAATCAGGCTGTCGCCGCTGACAAATCGTGAGCACAGCTGCGCGGCTAAACACGGACCCTCCGCTGGCTGGGAGGAAAAATGATGAATCACGAACCAGCGAGTAGCTTTGTCAAATATATTGGCACATAAGTGAGGTGCACTCTCCGACGTCAGGAGATAATTTGTCTTAATCTCCGCACCGCAGCTGCATTTAGGCATGAGGCAGAGAAGAATGGGGCTCTTTAGTTTAATCTTATAAGACTGACAGAGACTCATCAGATACACAAGAGCTGATCTGATCTGTGGGAGACGGAGAGCAAAACCAGCTCAAGCTGAAAGGGGGGGCAGGGAATCTGATCCAGGAAGCAGGAAACAGTGCAGGGAATCTGATTGGGGTCACACCAGGAGGCAGGAAACTGGGCCGGAAATCTGATGGGGTCAAACCAGGAAGCAAGAAACTGGGCTGGAAATCTGATGGGGGCTGTGCCAGGAAGCAGGAAACTGGGCAGGAAATCTAATGGTGGGTCACTCCAGGAAGCAGGAAAAAAGGAGGAAATCTGATGGGGGTCACATCAGGAAACAGGGAATAGGCCAGGAAATCTGATGGGGGTCGCACCAGGAATCAGGTCAATGGGACATGCTGAGGTCTGGCCTGGACAGGGCCAGTAGAACACATGTGTTTGTGGCAGTGGAGTCTAAAGCACCGAGGTCATCCTTTATTGTGAGAGCTGTCTGAAGATGTATGTGGTGGAGTTTGGCTGAATGTGGGAAAGAGCTGGATTCTGTCTGTGTGATGGATTGGGGTGCAGGGGGTCTGGCTCTACACCAGCCGACATTAGGCAGCCAATGGGCCCTGACCAGCAGTACCCTGGGGGGGCATAGGCAGGTCCCAACAGAGCTGAGCGAGTAAGTTTGTCAGCACACCTGTCTGTCCTCGGCCCCCGCTCCTCGGACTGCCTCTTCTCCATTGCTAAAGCCCCTGACCATCACACTCATCTAACCCAAACACCTGGGGAGACAAGAGACCAACACAGGCCCCAAGAATGCAGCGCCCTCCCTGGCAGGTGTCAGGAGTTGATGGTGGCATGCTTCAGGTGTGACAGAGTTTGACATATTTCAGGTGTGATGAAGAGCAGGGCAGTCTAAGGTCATCCATCACCATCACATGGTCCCCTACCCCACACACACACCCCAGACGCACTGGACCGCTCTCCCACAGCAGCCAGTTAACTGTGCACGCAGGGACCAATCAGAGCAGGGGGGCGTGACCAGAGGCAGGAGCAGGGGACTGATGTGCGGCAGACTGGAGACCCTTTCCCACACACCACTGTGATTGTCCTTTTTCTGTTTTGAACAGAAGTCAGACATTATTCACAATAGCAGTACTATAACGCGCAGGGGCAAGACAGTGATAGCATCGTTTTCAATCTGCTCTTATCTGTTTATTGTGTAGCATGGTGATAAGGAGCATGGCTCATAACCAAACGGTTGCTGGTTCGATTGTTTGCTGAGGCACTGGTGCTGTACCTTTGGGCAAAGTACTTGACCCAGAATTGCCTCAGTAAATATCCAGCTGTATAAATGGATAATATGCAAAATTGTAAGCTATGTAAGTCGCTCTGGGTGAGAGTGTCAACTAAAAGATAATAATATAATGCAAATTATATATTTCATACATTAATTGCTCTTGAAGAAACGTACTGTACGCAATTCATTAAGTATATTCACATGATTCTTTCCCTATCTGTCTCTCTTGCTCTCTCTTTGCTCTTCCTCTCTCTCTACCTCACTCTCCCTTCTCCTTCTCCCTCTCCCTCTCTCTGTCTCTCTCTCTCTTTCTCTCTCTCTCCCTCCCGCTCCCTCTCTCCTTCTCTTTCTCTCTCCCTTAGCAGAGCTGATGTACACCGTGGAGCTGGCAGGAGGATTGGGGGCGATCCTGCTGTTGCTGATATGCCTGGTCACGCTCTACAAGTGCTACAAGATAGAGCTCATGCTCTTCTACAGGAACCACTTTGGGAGCGACGATGTGGATGGAGGTGAGGTGCTTTCTCTCCTCTTGCGGTGGGGGATGATGGGAGATGAAGTCCAGGGCTTTTTCAGATGAAATCTATAGCCCTTTGGACTTCATATCCCATCAGCACAGCTGAGAGGCAGCAGCTATTGAACTCACCGCTGGTCAGCATGATGATGACTTTACTAGAACTGTGATCTGCGTCTATACTTATGCACAATGTGTTGTACTTACATCCCTAGGAACCAAAGTTCCATAACCAAAAGTCATAACCTCTCATTATTTCTGATCTCACCCTTGTAGTCATCCCTTTTATTTCGGCCATATTTTCACTAGAGGAAGTTTCCAATGGAGCATCTGAAACTCATACAGTTTAATGAATCTTACAGTCTAAATTAAACAGGCATGAATTTATTCTCCACACCTATTTTTCTGTCAATGTGTTGAAGTGCCTGGCATGAATCTGCCCCCAGCAGAGACACAGCTGCAGGTATAAGACATGCGAGGGTGTCTGCATTCCCCATCTGAGCAGAGTAAGCAGCTCCTGTGTTTCAGTGTGTGTTACCTGAGGAAACAAGGAATGCATGGATAAGAGGGAGTGTATGGCTCTAGCGAATCAGAGAGGACCCCTCTCTAAACACCTGGAGGAGCAGGGATGCTGGAACGCACTGAAGGAATGAGATTACTCTGGGAACTGTCTGCAAGCTGATTTAGGCAAGGTGTCATTGGTGGTGAAATGTGTTTTCCCTTTGTTTTCAGCCTCTGCAGTCTGTAGAGGTGGGGGGAGGGGGGTGGGGAGTGGGGGTTGGGGGGGGCTATGCCTTGATGGTTGATAAATGGAACATTTCCATGAAAGTCATTACCGGCAGCGTCGGAGTGGGGCTCCAGCTGTAATAGCCGGCTTTAAGACAGGTGAAAAAAACAGCACAGGTGTGGAGGCAGGAGCTGAGGCTCTGCCTTTCTGACAAGCAGCGATTGTGTCCTTTAATTGCACGGGCCGGGCGAGCGAGGGGAGAGGGAGACAGATTTTCGATTTGCTCCCGGTTAAAGGGAATCGGTTTCAATAAAGCCGCTGAGCACTTGCAGTCTCCTTCTCAGCAGCCACGGATACTCCTGTCGGGAGGGCGTGATTATCCCCACGCTGCACTCCCATTGGCTGGGAGGGGATATCAATTCATCATGATCACATCTGTTTAGGTCTGTCATTAAAGAACATGTCTTGGCCTCAGTTAAATGAAACTCTCCTCATCCTTTTTGCATTGGAATAGCTGAGTATGTGTAGAATCTGTTGGGCCTCAGAGGGAAAGAGTATAAATGTGTCCTAACTCTCTATGCCATGAGACCACAGAGTAGACATACTGATAAACTTATTTACCCACATTCTGTATTCAGTACTTCACCTCAACATTGCCTTTTATACTTCACCTTAAAACCACATTTTGTATATCACCTTAACATCGCTGTTACTACATCACCTTAATACTGCATTTTATGCATCATCTTAACTCGGCGTTTCACACATCACCATAACACTATTCTGTTTGCCTGAATGTGTAGCATCCTTGAGACCAGTACCCATGTGATGTTGAAACAGTAGTCTCGTTTATTTGTGTGTTTTCAGACAGGCAAGGCTCTCACCCTCCAAAGGCCCTCTTCATACGCTTCATTTGCGGGGCTTCGCGTCACATTAACAGGCCAATGCCTTGTGGCCATGCCCATTCCCACTCCCCTCTGTCCCACAATGCCCTGCGTCATCACGCTTTGGAACTAGCGCACTTTAAAGCCGCGCACAGCAGGCTGAGAGCACAGTGAGACGTTATGGCCCAGGCAGCACACAGGTGCATTTCACCTCTACATTTAATCCACTTTTTTAATGGAAGTAATTACAGCGAAACAAAGTGGCCCAGTGTTTGTACAGTTTCCAGCTCCGTAGGGAAGGAGCCCGCATGTTGTGCGTGGAGGGGACTCTTGTTGTGTTAGCGTTGTAAAGTACTGCATTAATTGTAACATTGATTTCAGCGCCTGCTGCTTTAGCTTAGTTTTGGTGAGTTGCGACAAATTTGAAAAAGTGATTTATTACTTAGCCTAAACTATTTGTGACTGTTTTCTTTTTCATTTTAATTAACAAAAGCGGCATTCCTATTCATGGTGTTCTCTCTCCCGTGAGTCAGTTTGGCCTCAGATATTTCTAGGAACTAATCTATGGAAAATACGACTCCAGCCTACAGGCACTGCTGTAAGTACATACATGGAGACGCTGACCTCTTTCAAAGGTAGTCAGGCTGCGTGCAATACATACATTTCTGATTCTCTTCCGCAAAGGGAACACGTGCAAAGTCTGAGTGCAGGTCACAAGCGCTACTGGGGCAGAATTCACGTTTCAACCTCACATCCCAAAGTGGTCACTCCCCTGGATGAGGCACCCAAAAACAGAGGCCTGAAATGCCAGAACTGATTATTCCACCTCCGACGGTCGAACCGGCAACCTCTCACCCTCTCACCCTCTCGCCCACACCCTACACATCTTCGATTCGTCTCCATGGCAACAGAAGTCTGTGCTTTCTGAACATAGCTCTGCAATAATCACCCCCTTGTAAAGGTCTCTAACCATTGAATAACCACTGTGCTCCCCTGCATAGAATGCAGTTGCCCACTCCTCTCGATGACACCTCCACAGCTCCCAGGCAGTTCTGCTGGCTTAGGCTGGCCTCATCTGCAGCATGGCCGGAGAGCTGGGAGAGGAGGCGGCGGAGAGCTCCTCCCTGCTGGGTTTACCTGTGACAGAGAGAGTGCAGTACGTTCTCCAGCCCTACAGAGGAAGAGGTCCCTGTGTTTCCTGTTTTTTTGTCCTTTCGTCCTTTTATCCCTGCAGCGGAGGGCAGGAGGGGAGCACCACCCAAGGGGGCCACGGACCGCTCTCTCAGAGCCACTCGCCTCTCCCCCTCCGCCCACAGCCGCCCCTTTTGGGTTCCAGCTCTTAAAGAGAAGCACCTCTCACACCCTCCTTTCGGGTGCAGAGCAGGCCCCCATCAGAGGAAAGCATTCATTTCACACCATGCCTGAAAACAGACAGTGATTGGCCTCCCCAGAGGGGCCATGTTTAGTCAGTGGAGGTCGGTGTTGTGTTGAAGTGTATCCAGAAGCAGAGAAGTTTAGGCAAGAGGTCAGTGCAAGGAGAAGGCTGCAGACAGAGGAAGGCCCCACCTAGTGGTAAAGGACAAGAGGACAACTGTCCAATTTTTGTATGACAAAAGAGAGGAACAAAGAAAAAAAGCTTCTATTTTCTCTAATACAATATTTTTTTAATGTTAAGAATAAAGGTCCACTGGAGAAGAAATGGTAACTATATCATTTTACTTTTATGGCGAGAATGAAAAAAGTCATATTAGACATTTTTTGATGATAACACACAGTCCTACTTGCATATTATATCATCATTTCTGTCTCTGAAAGACAACTTTAGTAAGAGGAGATAAGACAGAAATGAAGAAGCAGAGATATACCACAGTGTCCACAGAGGGCGGGAAGGCTTGGAGCTGAGGCAGGCTACAATAGCAGAATGTCAACTTGGGAAAGACATGGTGGTGCAAAAAAAATAACATCTGATTGAAACTGCAAAACATTGTGGGTTATTCTGCTGTTGCTTGGCATCCCTCAGTAAATTAAGAGGT
The DNA here is from genome assembly GCF_013368585.1 of Megalops cyprinoides. Lineage (NCBI taxonomy): Eukaryota > Metazoa > Chordata > Actinopteri > Elopiformes > Megalopidae > Megalops > Megalops cyprinoides. Next base: position 9,601,733 of record NC_050593.1, read on the forward strand.
ACACTCAATCAAGGCTGAGCTGGTCTGTGCCAGTGTGGACAGGACAGCGTGTTAGTGGAGCTGTTGAGTATCTACTACTTTAGTAAATACCCAGTTTCCACCATGCACTCAATTAGCAAACATGCTCAGCCAACATTGTACTTACCTTGGACACATTCCCAATTATACAGCTGGCTGTTGCATTGGGTCAATATTGGTAAAGTTGCTTGCCCAAGGCTGCAGCCTTTCCTGCCCCGGATCTGAACCTGCAAACCCTTTCATTATCAGCCCCAGAGCTGAAATGGTGCTGGAGAATCTCATCTCCTCTATTTAAAGAAGCCTGGGGCCGCCTCTCTTGCTGCTCCATCGAGCGTGGCGGACTTTGTGAGCGTTTCTGCCCCCCAGTGAAAGGGAGGTGGGGGTGGGGGGGTCGGGTGGGTGCCATGGGGATACCTGGAACTTTTGAAGCAGTCGGTGATGGATGTCTCCGCTTAGTGTCCCTTTAGTCCCTGTGGTGGGGTCGACAGGCCCTTCCCTCCACACAGGAGAGGGCAGTCCCAAAAATGCAAAAAGGCTGGCTCTGTCCCTGCCATCCGTGCGCACTGATAAAGCACAGGCAGGAGCTAGCACAGGGAAAGAGTGGGGGGCAGCAGGGGCGTGTGGGCTAACACCATCACACAGTTTACTTATTTCACTCTTCTTGAGCTCATCCGCAAATGGGACAGGCAAAAATCTTGCGGTAGCTAAATCTTTGAAGGGTTCGAGCCACGCCGAATGTTGACAACATTCCATCGTCTTCCATTGCCAGAAATGATAGCTGAATTTAAAGGAGACACAGCACTCATGCCGGAAACCAATGAGAGTGTGTCATTCTGCAGCAACAAAGGTTTCTGAATGACCCTGTCCCCAGCAAGTTGCAGTAAGGTTTAAAGCCCACGCCTGATGATCATTCAGGGATTTGGATACAGACCATGAGCACTGTTTCTGTGTCCCCCTCAGAAAACAAGGACTACGATGCCTACCTGTCCTACACCAAAGTGGACCCGGACCAGTGGAACCAGGAGACCCGGGAGGAGGAGCGCTTTGCCCTGGAGATCCTCCCCGACGTCCTGGAAAAGCATTATGGGTATAAACTCTTCATTCCAGACAGGGACTTGATCCCGACAGGAAGTAAGTTCCCGGGTGTTCAGTTTTCTGAACGTGGTGTGTTGTCGTCGTTGTGTGGTGTCCTGTCATGTCTTCATGCGTTTCATGTGATTCGCTCAGGCTTTCAGTAACTCACCCCATCCCACAGTGCCATAGAGATGCGCAACTCTGCTTTTCCACACCATAGAAAGAGGCAGTGTTGCCCACGCTACCAGCTCTGATCTGCTCTCTTTAACCATATGCACCGTGCAGCCACAGGGTCACGGCTCATCTCGTCAGATAAGCTAATAATGATTCAGTACCCCCAGCACAGCGCAGGCCATGCATGCAGCAGGCTTATTGGTCAGACAGACTGTGCTGGAAAACCTGGCCTAATTACTCCCAGTGGTCAGGGGATTATGATTGGCAATGAATATAGAAATGGACACAAAATGAATAATGTATTAAGTTGTTGATCCTGATCACTATTCCCAGACAGGACAGAACACGGTAACAAACAGTTCAGCAGCTTCTGATGTGTGAGCGTGTCTTACACAGAGCATGCAGCCTAAATTACAGGGGCAGGAAGGCACTTTAGCAGGCAATTTTTAGGAAATCAAACACATTGTAATGTCAGCATGGCATGACATGTGATATTGCATCTCCATAGAGCTGTATGCTATATGAATGACACCCAGAGAGCGTCGCTGTGTGTATGTGTGTTCCTGCTCGCAGCGTCTCAAACCGCGCGTGCGATCGACACGCCTGCCATGCCTGCTGCAGTCGCTGTGTTGTTCGAGCGCCCGCATGCCGCTGCGTCACTGCGCTGCGAGGCGCAGCCCGGGGCCGCTCGCGGGCACTCCGTCTCCACGTCCTCCTTACATCCGCGCGGTCTCTGCGCTTCAGAAAACCTGCAGGTTTTGCTGTCACAAATGAGCCAGCGAGCGGCGCCTCTGTCAGCACATCCCCAGAGTCCGCACGACACTGCTGCATCGCCGCACGGCCTCCCTCCGCAGGCTCACACTCTCCCTGTCACATCTACTTAATGAGCACGCCATCAGGAACAAGCGCGCGAGACGCCAATGAAATCCTTTCGGAGGAGGACAGTTGTATTCCTGGTGGCGCTCGCTGATAAAATATTTATCTGTTAGTTGTCCGGCGTCCAGCTTGCCAGAGGGGACAGTGGAATAAACTGTCAGGCAGTTTTTTTCCTCTCTTTTTCTGGAGCTGGCAAACATTTTACAGGTCATCGGAAAGTTTTCTTAGACAGAGTTATTTTGTGCATCTTGTTGGAATGGGCCTGCGTGAGCCTGAGGGGTTGGGCGGTGCTGCGCAGCGCACGGCCTCTGCATGCGTCCTCTGCATTCACCTGGCCGCCCATTCGCATGTCATCCACCTGAACAGAGCTTTTGGTGTCACACAGTGATCAGTGCAGGTGCGTGGTCTGATGTTGCATGGCCTAGCTTGAATGTTTTCCGTTGTACTGCTTGAATGTGGAAGATTCGCTGGAAAAGAGACAGGTTTTAAACGCAGCTCTGCAGCCATGAGGGAATTGAACATTCATAAACAGCAAGGGAACCATAAAACAGCAAGGGACTGTTCAGAGCACTTTCTCATGTAAAGACAGTGTATAGACTTTAGCTGTAAAAGTGTCCTGCCGTCTACCTCAGCGGTGAATCAGGTTTTAATGCGTCCATTTGCTTGAAGGTTTGCTGTGCTTGGCCTGCCTCTGCATGTCCATGCAGCGGCAGCGCTTGCGTCACCATGCACCATGCACCCGTCTGACTGGCAGCAGCGCATGGTGTGGCGTGCCAGCCTCTCTGTGCAGGGACTGTCAGGTTGTAATATGGGACAAGTGGCTATAGATCTCTACACATTCATCCAGGAAGGGCACAATATGTCCTCTGTACCAGCAACAGAAAGTTATCCTTTAAGCTGCTTTGCTTCCAATCGAGTATTGGATGTTTATGCATTTATTGCATTTTACACGTCTAAATGTCTCTATAATGCATGTAGCAATGCAGTAGTTTTCACACATATTGCTGATGATGTCGTGAATGCAGGTGGGCAAAGGAAAGGGAATTATCTGGTTAACATTACACTCTAAATTACATGTGATGGGCCAAAATGCTTATAACTACGTTCTACAATGTAGTCACTGTATATTAACCCTGTGAATCTGCAGCTTCGAGTCCCATATTGGAATAAACTGGAATAAACCGTCTGTGATGAGAATCAGAAAATGAGATTTTGAAAATGAGTTTATGCCAGTCTTCCATGAGTCCCCTGGCTGTTTGTCTTGATGCATTTGTGCAATACTCTGAACATAGTTTGAATGTTGAAATATTTATGTTTAGGTTTCAGCAATGATCATTTCCAGGATGACACAAGACTGCTTAGAGGTACTGCACCTTCCGTAGCTTTCCCACACATGTCCACAACCCTGCTGGTGTCCTTCCATAGAACAGCTCATTTCAGGGGCAGGCGACAGGTCTGCCAAAGTCAGCTTCAGTTACTCAGCGTAGAGATGTGTGGCATGTGCTTTAAATGATGTGGATTTGTTATTTGTTGTATGTGCTGATCAGCTTCATCTCTGTCAAGACTGTGCCATCTATGAGCTATAGAGGGAGAGAGAGAGAGAGAGAGAGAGAGAGGCTGAGACTGAGAGAGAGTGATTTGAAAATTGAGAGAAATGAGAAATCAATTGAGAGGGAGAAGACAAAGAGATTGACAGTGAGAAGAGAGAGAAATTTTGAGAGAAAAGAAAGAGATTCAGAGAGAGAGAGTGCCCCCAAACCATGAGGTCCTCTGGGGTGAAGGATCAGAACATCCCCTTGTTTGAAGTGCTGTTATACTGAGACAGGGCACAGGAGGACATGGTTAGCCTGTTAAAGAGGAGGGCCCCTCTGTGTCTGACATGGCCCACTTAAAACAAGCACCAATTACCTCCTTCAGCCTTAAACGCAGCAGGAGACAGTACCTGCCAGCCACCAGCAGCATGTTCTTCCCTTATACTGCAGATTAGCAGTGTCTCCTGACCTAGCCTTGGTGGCTTGCTGATCGCTCCTGTTACATGCATCCACAGTTTAAGGACAGAATTACAGGGTATTGATCCCTCTTTTGGAGGCTGTTTTTTTTTTGGAGAGGAGCACAGTATTAGTAAAAAACTAGTCAGGTAGCACTTATTTTTATTGGACAGGAGCAGTGTTAGTAAAGGAGGCCTCAGGTAGCTTTGGTTTTGTTTGGATAGGAGCGCAGTTTTAGTAAAGGAAGGGTGGGGTTTGTCTGGTTTTGATTGGAGGGCAGTACAGTGGGAGGAGTCAGGAGTCATTGTTTGACCTTGTCTGCCTGTCTGTTTGACTTTTTACCCATTGTTTCTATGTGTTTCCAAATATTATTTTGTAAAGTGATAACTGTTTATAATGTTTTTAATGTGAAATATAGACTTTATCTAAGCTGATAATCATTTGTTAAGACTGTGCTTAGGCCTGCACTTAATGCTTCACTAGTTCCCTTTACTGTTAAGAACCTACACTGTCACTCCCTGTCATATGCATAATTAATATTATATTCTAATGTTTGACTGGTAGCTACCTTGGAAGTAGCAGCACGCTAACTGAATACAAGAGACTTACAGTATCTTTAGCTCAGGAGAACCTCACTTAGCTGTAGCAACTACTTTTCCCAGAGGAACTGCAGTGCATTCAGGCTGCTGTAAGATTAAACATTGAGTCTTTAGTGTATGGATTCTGCATTAAGGCTAGGCACGGTATTGCATTATTACCTGTGCACACTTCTAACTAGCTAAAGAGGACACCTAGTCTCATCCCCTCCTCTCTCTTCCCCCCCCCCCCCCTCTCCCCACAGCGTACATCGAAGACGTGGCGCGCTGCGTGGACCAGAGCAAGCGCCTCATCATCGTCATGACGCCCAGCTACGTGCTGCGGCGGGGCTGGAGCATCTTCGAGCTGGAGACGCGGCTGCGCAACATGCTGGTGACGGGCGAGATCAAGGTGATCCTGATCGAGTGCGCCGAGCTGCGCGGCATCATGAACTACCAGGAGGTGGAGGCGCTCAAGCACACCATAAAGACCCTGACGGTCATCAAGTGGCGCGGGCCGGCCAGCAGCAAGCTCAGCTCCAAGTTCTGGAAGCGGCTGCGCTACGAGATGCCCTTCCGGCCGGCCGAGCCCGCCGCGCCGCGCGAGCCCGTGCTGGACGCGAGCGAGCAGGGGCCCTTCGGCGAGCTGCAGACCGTCTCTGCCATCTCCATGGCGGCCGCCACCTCCACCGCCATGGCAACGGCGCACCCGGAGCTGCGCTCCACCTTCCACAACACCTACCACACCCAGATGCGGCAGAAACAGTACTACCGGAGCTACGAGTACGACATCCCGCCCGGCGGCACGCTGCCGCCGCTCTCCTCGCTAGGCAACCAGCACACCTACTGCAACATCCCCATGACTCTGCTGAACGGCCAGCGACTGCAGCCCAAGCCCTCCCGCGACCAGAGCCTGGAGGAGGCGCATGCCAACAACGCCATGCTCCCGCTGTTGCCCAGGGAGACCAGCATATCCAGCGTCATCTGGTGATGCCGCCCTACCAGAGGGTGCCGAGGGACTTTGGGGGGGGGGGGTTGTGGGTTCATGTACTGCGGGGAGGGGGAAGGGACCGTCAGTCTCCTGGTGTTTGGACCCCCCGCGATTTGCTGCTGTTGAACTCACCCCAAAATCCACAGGGATAAAAAAAACAGGAGAAACAGGAAAAAAACAGACCGAAAGTGGACAGCTCATACAAACAAGAACTGGAGGAGAGCAGACAGGTTTCCCACGAGCGCACGCACACAGACACACGCAGGGAAAACAGGGTCTTGTACATATATTTGCAATTTTTTTGTAGCATCGGTGTCTTCCCGTTTCTTTGTTTTCTTTGTGTTCGCCGTTTTCGTTGCCTACGACGCGTTACGTTACTTGGTTTTTACCTGATTATCCAAATTTTCTATATTTCCAATTTGGTTTTGCTTTTTTATTTTGGTATGGAAACAACAGAAAGCAGGTCCATGAGATCACTCGCCTGGACTTTTTTTTTATCTAGACTTAGTGTTTTTTGCGGTTTTTTTCGTTTGTATGTTTGTTTGTTTGTTTAACACTTTTTGGGATTGCCTGGATATTGCGATGTTTTATTCGAAGGAGCAACATCCTTATTTGTTGGCCTATATGAGGTGTGTATATCTAGTTTTAAATTCTTTAAAAAAAACCTAGATTATGCAAAAGGTACAAGAGCTTGACAGTGTCACTTCTTCCCGGCTGAGGGCACTGGGGTGGAGGCTGTGCAGTGGTGCTAGACTTCCTCTGTCTGATGGTGTTCCAGTTTCAGCTCTCTCAAGATCTTAATATTTTATATATACAAAACAGCCTTGCTGTTTAGCTTGATAGTGAAATGTCTCACCTTATAAAAAAAAAAAAGATCAGTAGATTATTTTAAAAGACAAAGTATATTTTTATAAGAAAAGAATTTGCTTGGAACGTCACACTTGCTCACCTTTCATTCCCCGCGAGCGAAAGATCAGAGAGAGGCGTGGTGCCAGTTTTGTACACTTCTTTGCTACACGGTTCCTGGACTGAGATGCCAACAAAGTGGATTTTGAGTCCTTCACTAAATGTCCTCTTTATAATTTAAGATAAAAAAAGAGTAAATGCGTATTTGGTGTTTTGGTCGACTTCTTGACATATGATTTCACTCCACATTTTAATCATGATTTTGGGTAGGGGGGGTGGTGGGTGGGTTACATTTTTTGTGTTTGAAAGACTTTTTTAATCACCTTTGAAGGTGTAATTTCTGAGTATGCATAGCAACTAGATATGTATTCTATATATAAATATATATATATATAAAACACAATTCACACTTGGACAGAAAATGCCTATTTCTATAGATACACAGAAATGATTAGTTTCCCTATGTTTCTCACATGCATTAAAATCCTTGACCTCTTCTTAGTGCCTCCCTGTTACTCCATGGAAAGCGCCTCCTATCTGTACGCTGTGGTACTGCATCACACACACACTCTTGCCTCCTGTCTGTGGGGTTTGACACTCAAACAGCCACATAACCTTTCATGTCCTGTCTAGAAGTTGATGATTTCTGTAAGCTGTAGGATTTCATCCACAGGTAAGATCTGGGCAGAAGTGTGCCACAGTCCAGTACACAGTAAATAAACACAGCCCTCCCATTCATATCCAGCTGGCTCGGGTACAGGCAGAAACATATTATTATTATTATTATTATTATTATTATTATTTTCAGAACTGTGTAATAAATATGATTGTTGCAAGGGCTGCTAATTGCACAGTCAGCCATCCATCCGTCATCCAATGATTCAGACACATTCACTGCAAATATGTTTTCCAGCAGTTTTCATTTGTAAAAACATATTCTATAAGAAATGCTTATTGCACTGATTGACTTATATTGACTACCCTACAGCCTAAAACTGATTGATGGCATGCTGTCCTGGGGATGGATGCATTCTGCAACAACACCACAGAACACCACAGCTGTGAAGGGGTGCAGTGATGCTCCTATCAGAACACTCTCTCCTGTCTGCAAGCTGTATTTTTTTATAAGTGGAGAAAAGCTATTTATCATTTCTTCCCCAATTTCCCCTCTGTGAAATTGGTCTGAATCCACTAAAACGAGAGACATCTTATTAGCAATACAGCTTGAAGTGCTGTGAGTTACTGGGGTGGCTTCTGTATGTTCAAACATGAAGCGCTCGTGTCGTACATTATCATAGTGCGGAGTCAGGCTGAGAGTAGTTTTGTTTCAGTCCATATTGTTCTCTTTGCTCTGGGTCGGACACGTTCATGATCATCCCCAAAAGTAACGTGTAAACTGCACCCCAAAGCATGATGTCCCATGGTGGCTAACAGTGATAAAAATCATAAAATCAGTTTAGCCAAGTGTAGTGACAGAGACCCACATTAGGATGGGATATTTGAGGGACTACTGCTAATGAAAATATAGGACTAATAGAACCTAGTTACTGTAGTAAATCACACAGGAGAAAGGTATTCCCACTGTAACCAAATCCATGGTGTTTCCCTGGCCAGTGCTCTGTTTTTGGTTTTGCTTTTCGCTCTTAGTGCTTTGGCCGACAGATACGAGCAGTTTGTTGGTAACATTGTTCCAACTGAAATAAAAAGAGCATAATGTCATTTTGATCATTCTCTTTGGCCTCAGCGTTGTTTGAGGTCTTTTTTTTTCCTTTTCTGTTGAGGCCGAGGGATCAGTACACCCTCTCTGTTGCACTATGGGTAATCACGAAGGGCTCGAATGAGAGGGGAAGAGGGTCGCGTGTTCTTTACTTAGAAACCTTTTCTTTTTTCACTTTGTGACGCAGAAGGACACCGCGGCGTTTCTGCGCAAGGGTGACTTCTGATGAAGAGCTTTGGAACGCTTTATCGCAGCACCCGCCCCGAATAGAATTTAATGCAGAGCTCAGAATTATGCAACACAATGAATCTGCCAGGGTCACCTGAGGCCTTCTCAGCGTGGAGGAAAACACATTAAAAAAACCCACACTTTCACTCATTTCCGACATCTCAGCGTTAAAGCCTTGGCTAAATCCGATTGTGTGTTTTGCAGAGTTGTTGAGAAACTGCAAGTCAAAAGAGTCTGTCGTGTCCGAACCCGCGTGAAACTTCGATGGGGGAGCTGTTCATGGATTTTAAGAAGAGCACCTATCAAAAGTTCATTTTCTCTGTATTTGTTTTGTAAGACATTGTGTATATACATATGGAAATGGAAATTATATGAAGACAATCCAATTACATTCATAAAACCAATGTTTGCATTTTTCAAGTAAGTGGCGAATTGTTTAATGAACCTTTGTAATAATATTAATAATAATAATCATAATAATAATAATATATAGCACAGAATAATTCCAGGCACTTTCATGGTTCTGAGACTAAAGGTTAAGGTTCTGTTTGTCTCTAGTTTTGGGTTTGTTTCTTTTTTATTCTGTACCTGCAATGTTAATTGAAGAAAAACTATTATTAATAATAATAAAATCAAAATTTAATAATTGTTTTACATATTTTTTGTTGTGTGCATATATAGATGCTTGTAATGGAGAGAGGATATGTGTGAGGTCAGTATGTATTTCATCAGTGTTGACCAACAGATATTGACACACTATCCCCGAAGTAATGAACATGTGCTGTCATTTAAAACAACAATACATTTTACATTTAGACAGTATGTCTAAATATTTCTCATATTTTACAAATCCAATAAATTATTGTGATTTTCATATATACAATTGTATGTATGTACAGTAGGATACATTATACACTAATAGCAATATTTACACTATACCTGTGCAGTACTAAAAAACTGATCTATTTAGACACACATGAAAAGAGATTCTGGCAGTGTTACACAGGATGAGACAAACCGTAAGGTAACCATCCTTTGTATTCTTCTGAATGTGACATTTGCTTTAACTTGTGTATTGTTTTTAGTAAGGGGACTAGCTGTAATTTGACCAGCTGCTGGTCTGGTGTTGTCACTGCTGTATTAGTTCATGAAGGTTTTCGAGTGACAAGTGACAGGGAAGAGTTCTCTGACTGTCCCCTGGGGTAACTGTGTCACTGAGGTAAGGGGAGTCCTTGTGACCTCACAAAGAACATCACTATGGTTCCCATGCCTCCATTCAGAATTTCACACCCTCTGGTGATGACTGACAGTAGAGAAAACACCACACTAGCAAGCCTACTGCCCACAGTCCACTTCCTGTAACCACTCCAGGACTCTAAATGTCCACCAACTGGGTGAAAGTGAACCACTTTGCACTTTTATGCAAATGAAAGGTAACAGTCAATCGTTCCAGGTAAACATACTTAAACAAACATTCTGCAGTTAGTAAAAGCAATCTGTTATCGATGGCAGCCCAGTTTGTTTGAAATGGGGATAAGGTATGTTAAATGTCTCCCACACTTTTCTGTCTCTCTCGAACCAACGGATTTTGGCCAGCAAAGGTGTACAGCAGGATGCAGTCAGCAAGGCTCACCAGACCCTGAATGAGGGAAAACACATTCCCCTTTACAGTGCCACAATTGTCACTCAGCTTTAGAGGTGACAGTCCGTACCATGGCCGAGTGTCCAGGTTACATCCACCAATGCTGTGACGGCTGGCACCCCGGCTCTGATGGAGTCAGGGACGACTGTGTGATATCGCTTTGGAATGTTGCGCTTTGCATTTGAAAGAGCACTCTCAGGTTTGAAAGCTGGTTGAAAAGAAGCCTGTGGGGCTTTGAAGTGCCGTCTAACTCTCTTCCTCCCCCTCTCACTGTGTATATGAATGCAGGCACTAGAAGGAAGTGCACCAGCTCAGGTAAACAGAGGCATACCAGGTGGACATCAGTCAACGCTCTGTAACAGCGCTGTTTTCCTTTCCTTTTTGTAGTAGACTGGGAGGAGACCCTGCAGTGCCACTCCAAGGCTGCACTCTCAGGGACACTTTCCACGGTTCCTTTTTTTCACTCTGTCTGGGGGTCACTCTGTTGAGAGACTGTAAAATCCGTACATCTGTGGTCACTCTGCTGAGAGTCCACTAAGCCTGGAGTCACTCTACTCTGGGG